>NC_056749.1:861881153-861888653 GCF_019279795.1 Protopterus annectens
TCCATATGGAGGCTTGACTTCGCTATAAAGTGGTCCCAAGGGGCTTACATATTCTTGGCATGCCTACTTACGGTCAGACCTTTCCGCTATTACTTAAGCAATGGCAGGCTCTGAATATGGACTTGATCTTTAGTTATATCAATCTGTTGATTGCATTCATTAGCCTCAAGTGAAAGAACTGGCTGCTAGAATGGAAAATATGGAGAGCAAACTTTTGAATAATTATAATGAAGAGAGCTATATAGCTGAAACTGATAATGTTTTGCTGAATGTGTTAGCCTATGATGACCGGCTATGGGACAGAAAAAGAAAAAACTTAAAAAGGACTTTAGTGATTTTAAGAAGGAACATATTTTTATATGCCCTTGGGGTTCAGAAAGAGATGGTAATGCCACCACTGTACCTTCCACAGAAGCTCTGTTGAATGTAGAGCAACAGACACCTTCAGCTATCGTTAATCAAGTAACTTTGCTTGCTGAATCTCAAACTGCTCCAATAGATTTGGCTCCTGGTACTACAGGAGTGGGAACCTTGAATATGTCTCCACAGCCGCACAACAACCAAATGACACTAGGTGGTGCTAGACCAAAGACCAAAAATCATGTGACAACTACAGGAAGTGCTTTTCCTGGCCTACCAGCCCATTTCAGGCTGCCTCAACCACAGAGGATAGGGCGTCTTTTCAGCCAAGGCCGGAAGAGGAGGAAAACATCATTAGAGGAGGAGAGTTTCATGGAACCAACACACTTCAAGATATATCAGCATTAGTTTTTAATTTATCCTCTGTTGAACTGACTGTATCACAGAATAGCTTACTTAACAGAGGATTCACTTTTGCGCCAGCTCGCCCTTCACAGGTTAGTGATTTAATTGTAGCTATTAAGCTTTTTGCAAGAAACAGGGCACTTAAACTTGCATTTTCAAATGAGGGAGTTTCTGTAGCCACCCCTTTGAAGGGTTCTAGTTTATATAATCCTCAGTTGCCACCTATGGTTGATACTTTTGTTAAACTCTGTGTGAAGGAAGTGTTTGACTCTCTGCCAGCAAATAATACTTTTTATAACTTAGATAAAGATGAGGCCATGGCTCTACAACAACTAAGGAATGATTCCAAGCTAGCAATACTCCCAGCTGATAAAGGAGGGGCGATTGTTGTACTAGATTCAGCATTTTATGCCAACAGCATGCAAGATGTGTTAAATGACACTCTCACAAGTTATATCATAGTCGGCTGCTGAATCAGTTGTGAAGTAAATGAATAAAACCATATATGACTTATTACTAATGTCTATGATTAATAAAGATCTTTATGACTTTATGTTAGTTGAAAAGCCATTAATTCCTAAGGTGCATACATCTCTGTTGCAGCCCTCCTTTTGTCCAGTTGTATCAGGGAAGGGACGGGTGACTGAGTTTATATCCATCTTCATTGAAAGTCAGCTAAAGCCACCTTTAGGAAAAGTGACAGCTGTTCTTAAAGACAATGAACATTTTCAATGCACTTTAGGCGATTTTTGCAGAAATCATGGGCCATTTCAATCTGATGTTTTGTTGGTTACAATGGACATTTGTACTTTATTTACAATAATACCCCATGATTTGGGATTGATTCTGTGAAATGTTTTTTAAGAAACAATACTGACTGTTCTTCTACGCATATTGAACTGTTAGGCACGTTGTTAGAACTGGTTTTGGAAAACAATTTGTTTATGTTTAAGGAGACCATTTATATGCAGAATCTTGGTGTTGCTATGGGGACCTCCTGCGCAAACAGTTATGCCAACCTGGTGTTGGCAGACTGTAAGAGCCGGGTGGTCCCTTCACAGCATCTATTCAGTCCACACCTTGCTACATTACAAAAGATTCAAGGATGATATCTTTGTTCTGTGGTGAGGTACACACGTGCGACTGCAACAGTTTGTAGAATATCTGCTTCAGATTTACTTTGAATTTTTCTAGTAATTCTACTGATTTTTAGACACTAAGGTTGCTCTGATGAATGGTATGATTCATAGTTTTTTATTTAGGAAACTTTGTAGAAAGAATGCATTGTTGCATTGCTCCAGTATGCACCCTAAGCATGTTTTTATTAATATAGCTAAAGGGCAGTTTTTAAGAATGTCTAGACATCATACTGAATATCAAGATTATCAGGGAGCATCTTTGGAGCTGAAAGATGAGCTAATGAAGACAGGATATAATCAAAATGACCTAAGTAGAGTTATGTTACAGGTTAAAGGTCTGCGAGACACAGTAGGAAAGCCATTTTTTCATAGGACAGCCCATGATTCTGATACAAGGGTGACACATGAGGGATCAAATAGAATTTTTTTAAGATTACCCCTCACCTATAGAATTAACATATTTAAAGTATGTGAGATTATAAATAAATATTGGCCTATTTTGACATCTAATGATCAGATAAGAGCTATAGTAGGTGAGAGACCCTGTTATAAATTTAAAAGCAACCTTTCTTTGAAAAGGCAGCTCTGCTATACCACTGAAGCAGTACTGGGGTGATTTCTAATAGGCATGGTAAATTTCCATGCAGAAATTGCAGGGCCTGCTCATTTGTTTCAAGGAGAGATACCTTCATGCATCCCCTCTACCAGTTGTATATTCACTTTCAACTTGTATGCAGACTGTAGATCTAAGAATTTAGTTTATCTAGCTAGCTGTAGATCATGTGACTCATTTTATGTTGGAAAGATGACCAGAATGGTTAAATAACGTATTATGCAACATCTGGGTGACATCAGGAAAATGAATCTTTTTAACACTTTAGCTAAGCATATATCGAGTAATGAAGGGCACATGTTTGAATTTACAGTATTGCAGTTGATACCAGGTAATAAGAGGGAAGTGATATTAACAACAGAGTAGAGCTAGCTGAAATGCAGAGGATAGCAATGATGCAAGCAGATAAATCACCAGGAATTAATGCTACTATGCCTTTAAAATCTATTCTTAAGAAACGTAGATCACATCAGTGACTTAATTGTTTTATTGATTAGCTTTCATTGGTTGTTTTATTATTGCTAAGATATTTAAACTTGGATGCAATGTTTGTCTGTTACATTGATCTAAAGAAGCATTTTGTGTGAAAGCGCTTATCCTGTTGTATTATTATGTATATGCTTTTAGCTGTGGTGGTCGCTTGGAGGTTTTGGTTTCTAAACTTGATTATATGATCTCGTCTATATGAATTTCAAGTTTCTGATAACTCAGTCATCTGACATAGATCCATACATATTTATGTGTGTGTGTGTGTGTGTGTGTGTGTGTGTGTGTGTGTGTGTGTGTGTGTTTGTGTGTGTACTTATGTGTATAGTAGGTGTGTATATATAAATCTATATATATTATATATGAATCTACATATATATTATAGGTGCATATGCACAAACACACACACACACACACACACACACACACACACACACACACACACACACACACACACACACACACACACACACACACACACACACACACACACACACACACACACACACACACACATGGATATACTACTAACTGTCAAATGGCTGTGACATTGACATTACTAATGTCAACACATATCAACAAACAACTGGTGGCATGCTACTGCATATGCCCCAAGGCTAATCTTCATGTCCTGCAATTAATAAAACAGTATTTTTGCAAGGGTTCAATCCCCACAACCCCTGATACTTATTTATTCCAACTCCTATATCACAAAATCATCTGGAAGACAGCATATTTCCCATCCATGGAGATTGCCCATTTCTCACACAACTGCTGACCAGCTGTATAGATGACCAAAATGTGTTGAGAATACAGAGGTTGATTTTAGCTGCAATTGACCGATACTAGAAAAACAATATTTATTAATGGGTCTACTATACATGTTTGAAATTTCAAAAAGCTGAAACCCATTTGGCCGAGACCATATGTTCGACTTTTGAAATTTTTAACATGTAAAAAAGAAAACAAAAAACAAAAACCTACCTACACGTTGCTAGCAGGATGGTAAGCCCCCCTGCACCCCCCACACCCCCTGCTATTTAAATATACCAACTCTGAGATCACACTACAGTGTGGAAAATGGAAATTTCCCATTCCGCGCTATAGGGAGCTGTCTGTTCAGAACATTCAAACTTCCAAAAGTCGATCATATGGTCTCAGCCATATGAAAGTCAGCCTTTTGAAAGTTTGAGTATCTGTAGGGGACCCTTATTAATATATAAATATATATGTATGTATATATGTGTGTGTGTGTACATATATATATATATATATATATATATATATATATATATATATACACACACATATACACACACACACCCATATACATCCATCCTTCTCTCTCTCTCTCTCTCTCTCTCTATATATATATATATATATATATATATATATATATATATATATGTGTGTGTGTATATATATATATATATATATATATATATATATATATATGTGTGTGTGTGTATATATATATATATATATATATATATATATATATATATATATGTGTGTGTGTATATATATATATATATATATATATATATATATATATATATATATATATATATATATACATATGCCTCCATCCTTATCTCTCTCTCTCTCTCTCTCTCTCTATATATATATATACATATACATATATATCTATATATTTATATATATATATATATATATATATATATATATATATATATATATATATATAAAGATATATAGCTATACATATGCTGAAGGAAAATACAGTCTGAGAACTGATAATTTCTCTACCTTTCTCCCACTAACTGCTGTACCCTGAATTAGTTAAAGCAGATATTGAAGAATGAATGAAAAAAAAGAAATGTTGGATTTAGGGTGAAGCTGCACATTTTTTTCTCTTTGATCTCTGGCGTCTATCAGCCATTGTATCTCTGTGATCTACTGTGAACCACTGGCCTATTTGATTTACACAGTGCCAAAAGGTAACCCCAGCATATGTATTTCCTATTGGGTGAGAGATGATTGTAGATGCCTTTATTTAGGCATTCATTTGTGATTTTTGTTGTAAAGCCCAAACCCCTTTCCCATTTGTGACCTTCTTGACCTTCACAAATGCTGCCCACTTGGGCACATTCACGCCATCACACACATGCACCAATTCCCTGGTTGTGTGATATATCACAGTGTAATGCAGGCTTCCTATGTTCATGCTGTATGTTATATACTCAAGTCCCTATAAAATAATGGCAGTGCAATGATCCAACCTCCATAAAGCACAGGCAAGCTGCCCCTTCCCTCTAATAGCCATGCCTTCAACTGGTCAGTGGTCATCTGGGTCATAGTCAGGGCTTTACCCCTTTATACCACAAGGCTGGGAATCTGAATGCAATTATCCTGTAGTAATTGTTCAGCCAATGCTGGTTCTGTGCTCTTCCCCCATGTTTGCTAGCACTTCCTCATTCTGCACAAAGAATGTAGATGGCTTCTGGGTAATAAACAATGCACACCTTTTTTCTGGTGCTGCTTTATATTGACTAAGGCTGTTACATCATTTAAAGTGTTGCGGGGTTTTTTATGATCAGTGCGTAAGAGATACCATTTGTATTTTGCTAACTTCTGAGCCACCCCCATGATGTACTGGAATGGTTGCCTGACTATGAATCTGATGACACAGGTTTGATAAATATCTCTGGGGCTGAAAAAGATGGCCGAGGAGAGAGTGGGATGTTGTGGTCATGTACTTGCAGCTCTCTTAGTGGGTGGGGTATGATTATGTGTCACTAAAGCGTGTATCTTGTCAAGTGTAAGATAACAAGAATGTACCAAAAATTAACACAAAGTACAAACAACAGGAACACACAAAATGTATCAAATGTATCAGGAAATTAGCTGCAGGGATCTGTAAATGGCTGTTGAATGGCAAGGTTAATATGTAATCATAGTTGGACTAACTATCTCCTTCCCTTCCTGGACAGAGAATAAATTAAAAGTAAAGATATGTTTATGCAAAGACTACTATATACAAGCATGATATTTGATATGACAGACTGACATAGAAATTAAAACAGTTCAAGCAGACTTGCCCCGGGATTCATGAAGTTCGGCACAAGGATGGTTTTAGCCTTGCGCTGAGCGTCCTCATTACAGATGGTGCAGCAGCGCCATATGAATATTTATGAGGGCGCACTGCAAAGCATACAAGAGAGTCCAAGAACACTGAGATAAAAATCAAAGTAGTAAGCACACAAGCACGTAGCGGAATGTTGAGCCCCGTCCCTAGAACTTTCACAATTAGATTCCCTGTGTCCCTATTTTACATTTGTATTGCTTCAATATCGAAAGTGTAAGTGAAGCGCAGCATGTTTGCGCGTTGCTGCTCCCTGCTTAGCGTAGCTTACACATCAAAATCAACCAAATAGAGAAAAACATGCGGAATTAACATTAATGTCAATAGTCTAGTGGTTAGAGCATCCGCCTAATGAGCAGACATGTACGGTTCAAGGCCAACTATAGCACATATCATTTTCCATGTGGAATGTCATTTTGCTGTATAACCTACATAATAACATGTAAATGTGAACTGGAGTACCGCATGAAATGTTTAACTAATGTCATGCAAACAAAGTGGTAGTGTCATAATGAATAAGGCACTAGTAAGCAGGTGTAAGCACAAATAAGCAGTAGTAAACATATATAAGTACCAGTAAGCAAGTCTGAGTGCGCTTGTGTGGGTGTAAGCAGTGCCCAGCATAGGAAATGTGTATAATTATGTAGATGTATGTGCATGTGTATGTACAGATATATAATACATATATATATATATATATATATATATATATATATATATATATATATATATATATATATATGAAGAATGAACATTGTGACAATAAAGCATACAAAAAGAACGAGAAGGGAATCAACAGCAACTCCAGTATTATTTAATGCTGTCAGCTTATGTCATATCAAGCTGGGCAGGGGTGAGCAAATCACTGCTATTCACACCACAGGCAGGACACTATCAGTGAGAGTAACATTGTCGATCTGCTAAGTCTACTTTACAAACAATCACAGAGTAGTCCCTGATGGGACTACCCAAAAATTGCTAGGATGGTTGGACCTCCGACCATTACACAAGCAAGGGCAGGTACAGTCAAGGACTAAATGGTGGGAAAGCCTGATAATACATGGGTTGGGACAACATGGCCCCTAACACTGGGGAGAGGGCAATGTATGGAGGTGTGTCATGGCTGAGATAGCAACCGGAAAATGGATGGTTTGCGTGTATGTCAAACTCGGGTGGGGTGGAGGAACTATGGGTATGAAATTATGGATCCAGGTGTGTCAGGGTTGGATAGCCTGGTTCTAATTGGCCCCCCTCATGGAGATCAGTGAGTTCATTATAAATATATATGCATACACACATGCATACATCTATATGTAGAAGTACATTCCCTGTAACACATTAATTCCTTTTGAGTCATAAATAACATGAAAGTGCTCCTACAAACCTCGACA